>NC_083771.1:31734006-31782415 GCF_963514075.1 Conger conger
ATGTGTGTAATTGTACAGTATAAGTTTCATTTCAAACCAAATAGTTAATAAGTATCACTGCCAATAAATCTTTACATTGTTTGAAGAAGAGTTTTGAAATCAATTATGTTTATGTCCCCATGAGTGCAGGTATTAGCAGAGGCATGGCTTTTGAATACAAGGTTATTCTCTGTGTGATTGGATCTATCACTGACAGGACCACTGGAAATACCAACAGTGGTATTAGTGTAGAGCCACAAATACAGAGGCTTGAAAACTGTATGAAAATAATCACATGGCAATATTACACATCAAATGTGCATCAAGTATACATTCTGCATGAATATAATACATGCCATGCATCTTAGAGCCTTAACCTATTTTATTTTTGTTTTAAATATGAATTCATGTATTCATATATAACTGCTTTGTGAAGATGATGTCATAATACTGTAGATAAAAGGCAAGGGATATTAACATCTTTGCTTTGTCTGACAGCCTTTTTTGTCAGTTGATTTGTTAGTTTTTTTTTTTAGTTTTCTGAGTGTTCACTCCACTGCGGTCGCTCTTGGAGCTGCTAGTAGTGCTTACACTGTGCGTATGAAAAAAAAAACAAACGAGGCATTTGTCTGTTCCACAAAAGGGCATTTGTAGTGCTCCAAAGGGTTTTAATGAGATGACATTCAGCCCTGTAGATTTCCAGGCGGACATGGCTAAGTATAAGGTCATCTGTTGTAGGGAGCACACACGTTTAGCTTTGGTCCCTCTCGGTTAGGCAGAGGGCGGTGCAGAAATGCAGCCTTGGCCTTCCCGATAAGGCCTCCTCGGGATTCCTTTATGCCACCTTTGTGTGTTCCTTCATTGATGTTATCACATTATCTCCGAGGCTTTTTTTCTAATAATGGCGGCACCCTCGTGGAACACCTGTCCTCGAACTGTTTGTTATTAATACTTTTAAAGTGGAAATGGGTTGCTTAGCAACGCTGAAGGTTAGCGGCAAGGTTGCCCAATTTCAAGTCATAGATATACGATGTAATCTTTTTTTCATAAAATGATCAGTGAAAAAGAAAAATCAGGGCTTATGTAGCATTATTTTTTATGTTTTATTGTTAAGTGTTAAATAAATCCTAAAAACTGAGGCACCCAGCTATATCCATGATTTTTGCTCTTCCCAATTTCAAACACTCTAAAACAACATAAAGAAATGCACAAAGACATCCCCCAATCTAAAGTTACAAAATGGCTGAAAAACACATAAATCCCAAGATACAGCCTACATTTTTTCCACAATAAGTCATTTTTAAAATCAAACGGATTTTGTGAACAGACTCTCACTAACCCTGCTTGGCCTATAGGTTTTGCAGCTTGAAACTTATCTGGTGCTTTAACTTAGCTTTTACTTAACTTATAAAACAGAGCATCTGGATTACTTAATACAAGTCTCTTGGTCAGGGCTTACTGTTATCATGTAGTCCATAAAATGTAACTATACATAACAATCATAATAATGATAATAATACACTTGAAGTATAAAAGTTAAAAGGTAACACAATTCTAATATAGTGTAGTATAATTAATGTGTGTTTTGGTCACTATCTCTGTACACCAGGCAGGTAATGCTAGCAGATATTAAACAGTGAGGCAAGGTTTGGAGTTAATCAAATTTGCGCAAATAAATCTTGACCCCTGGGTGTTAGGATCCTCGTGGACATCATAGGCCTCCGCCTTCCCTGGCCTACCCCACCCACACCATCCCAGCCTGCAGCAAAGGAGACATCATGTCTCCAATCAGCTCTCACGCTCACCAGGAGTAATCGCACGGAAATTTCAGCTCCATGGTGCCATCTTAATCCCGATGCATACACGCATGCGGGCACACACTCCATGTACGTTCCATGTACAGTCTCACACACACGCATACACACATACGCACACTTTCCTCCGCATTAAGGAGCGCTTAAATATTATCCAGATTTACTTTAGAAATTCTAAAGATTAGACGGAGGAAGAAAAGGCATTGGATATAATAATAATCCGTGTCACGCTGGTGTAGTGCTAATTGAGGCTGACACCAGCTGTTGTAGCACGTTCAGAAATCACCTAAAGGGAACAGGACCCAGAACTGAGCAGCCACCAGGCTGTGATTAGCGTGGCTAACATCTCCGGATGAAAGAGTCAAGTCTAGGTCAGCAGAAGACTTCAAGGGTCTTATCGGGTTGAGGTTGGAGGGCAGGCTCTCCCCCTGGCTTTAATCTGATGCCATGTCTGCACCGATTTGCCGAAAACTGTGGCGACCTTGTGCACTCAAAGTGTAGCTGCTGGTCACATGCCAGCCTCTTGCCTCTGAGTGTAACAAGGGACAAGGGGTGGGGGACGGGGAGGGGGCACAAGGCTCACTCAACATTCCTCACTCAACACGTTGGACGTGTATCCTAAAGTGTACTCAACTGCATCTTCTAATTCTGTCTCAGCATGGCAAGAAGGCAGGGTATAAATGTAGCCTTGGTCTTCAGTATGTATGCAATCCTAGAAAAATAAATGAATACACAGTATTCAGCTTCAGAATTTTTCATAATAAAAATTTAGAAAAAAGGCTGTGTATAGTAAACAACATGGGTAATCTATATTGTATGTTCAAACATACAGGAGAACAATATACTTTTATTTCAGTATATTTGCTCTTGTATTTCAATGTGTTTTATTTAGTAATAAAAATAATCCAGAAAACCACATGTGTCAAAATTATTGGCACCCCTAACAATTATTATAAATAAAACCAAACATTGGCAAGTACTTAATTTACTTAATCTTAATCTAAAGGAAGTATATTGTGTCTTCCCATCACTTACTGTTTCACTAGAGTATAAAAATAGCTAAATAACTTTGTCAAAGATCAGCATGAGAAAATCCAAGGAACTATCAATTCAGAAGAGACAGATGGTGATTGACCATCTCAAGTCAGGTAAAGGGTGCAAAATAATACATAACTGATTAAACATACCGCTTAGCACTGTAAGGGCAATAATAAAAGAGCATATAACATATGGAATGGTTGCAAGGAGAAGCACTTTACAACCATTGTCAAACATGGTGGTGGGTCCTTGATGTTTTAGAGATGTTTTGCTGCCAGTGGTCCTGGGGCACTATTTAAGTACATAAATGTCACAATGAATTCAACAAAGTACAGGAAATCCTGGCAGAAAATGTGGTTGCCTCTGCCCAGTAACTGAGTCTTGGTCATAGGTAGATTGTCCAGGACAGTGACTCCAAACATATATCAAAATCCACACTGAAATGGTTAAGTAAAAACAACAACCATGTTCTGCAATGGCCATCTCAGTCTCCAGACTTAAATCCCATGACAAACCTGTGGTCTGAACTGAAGGGGGGTATCTGAAAAGTTCTGCATGAAGGAATGGTGAAAGAATGTGTTCTCTAACCATAGGAAAAGATTCATGGCTGTCATCTTTGCCAGGGGCATTTGCACAAAGTATTAAACTAGAAATTAGAACCTGTAGAACCTGTTATTTTTGTTTATTTGGAAAATTAGTTTGATTCCATTAAATCATTAATAAAGCACACAGCTTTACACATAAATAAAAATAAATCAAATAAAAATGTTTTCCTGTAGAACTATTGGAAATTTCTATAAAATGTTCATATTACTTAATTATGAGTATAATTATAGTTATTTCATTTTTTACAGATTACAAATAAAACTCATATTTTTCATAGACTGCTCATAGACTGCTCTCGTGTTTCAGAGCCCTGTGATTCGGAGTTATGACACCATTGTAGATCACCTCTGTACTTTCCCCCCAGTGACGTTAGAGTTCTGTGTCTAATGTCACTGTCCAAGACCAATCCTGTTTTCAAGGAGCAGAGTTGGCCGTTGGCTGCCCTAGCACACCGTGAGCTAATAATTACAGCACAACTACGCGGAAAGCACAGCCAGATACAAGCCTTGTTACTCAGCAACCAGAGCTGGGCTTTCATGTGCTACTCCTGACACACAGCACAATTTATAGTGTAATTGGACTCACAGTCCATTTTCCTGTAGTAAAAAAACAACCATTACCACACTGTTTCATTTCCTGCCTTTCTCAATGAGAGTGTTACTGTGTAACAACACTCTCCAAACAAAGAATAATTGTACTGGAGAAAGTGAGAATTATTTTCTGACCTTGAGACATGTTTCTTTCGTTATTATACTTAATTTCTTGTGTTGAGACGCAATTCGTGATTTTGTTCGTGGCAATAGTGGCAGGTACTCTACACATTCCTTATTCTGGGTTTTGTTGCGGTCATGTTTCATGCCCAAACCTGTGCCCTTGTCCTTGGGAGCATTACAGCCACTCATCAGCCCAGCAGAATTGGTTTAGACTGCTTGTCTCAGCTCTGAACATGTCACCCCAGATGCAAAGTTTTTCTGTACAGCATCGGCAATCAATGAGCGCTCCTGTTTACAGCTGGCGAAGGTCACTCTTGTGTGCTGATATTGTGAATTGTCCTAGTAGTGAGTCAAAGATCAAATATGTATTTTGTATATAAATGATATAAATATACTGAATCTTTGACACCTTAGCTAGGATCTGGCCGTCCTGATCAGGAGTCTGGAGCAGTTTAAAATGATCAAGTAAAGTCTGACCAGAGGCGATGGACCACTTGATATAGGTCATCGCTGTGACCAGCACAGACACACACACACACACACACACACACACACAAGTTCAATGTGAATATGCCTTGCAGGTGATCAAAGCTGGCATGCGGTTTATTTACTGTGTGAAAGAATCATTAAGCAGGGCAAGCTGACTTTTCGTTTAACTCGGCCCCAGGTGACAGACAGCGTGCCCGCATTCTCCACCCATTCCCCGCACCCTTGGCGCTGATGGCCCAGGTAAGGCGGACCGTTCAAGCTGTGCACGCAGATTAAGCACAAGCGTGACTCACGCTGACCTGTTAATGGCTGTTTACCATCGCTGGCCCTGCTCCCGAGCGCAAGTCCAGCGCAGGGTAAACTCTCCGCATTGTTGAGTCGGAGGGGTCCGTGTCCTCCGGATCCAAATACCTCCAGAGAAGGAAAGGTTTATTTAACTAATGGTGGTCTTCAATCGAGGCCTTGACAAGTACAATCAGGTGTAACAGTGCTGGGCTAAATCAAAAATCTGCACCCATATTTTTACCTAAATTGGATGGAATATTACCACTTTTCACAGGTTTTGTCTGTCGCGGATGTATTCGCATTAATTGTATTGCTTTTAATCAGTTTTTGTTCTTGTTCATTCTTGCTCATTATGAAATGTGCCAAATAAAAAATATGCAAATGTAAGGAGATGTTTTCTCAAAAGATTTATTCATTTTAATTTATTTTCCTTAAGGATAGCTTGCCATCAGCGCTCTGCAGCTTCCAAACCCTACAGCCAATGAGAACGGCAGTGGCTCACACAATCAATATTTGTAATATATGTGTGTTTGTGGACCAGCAGGGTTTTTTATCTCTTTTCTTCTTAGCTAATGGATCTCACCTGCATTGATTTCCATGGGAAGTGTTTGTATGATGCTAGAATAATTGAGAAAAAGAAAAAAAAAGTCTTGACATTATTGCCTCTCAGTTTCAAAAGGAGATAGAAGTATAAAGATTGGTTATTGATGAAACAGCTTGGGGTGACTGAACCTGCCATACTGGAAATAAACTTGTGCTGGGGACTTATTACAGCCAGCCACCATGGCCCCCGTCACCCTCCAGCCAGTCAATAAGCTATTATAACCATGCAAATTGTGGCCGAATCCAGGAGCTGACATATCGGAATTACATTCTTCACGGCTGCAGGGTTATACATCATTATTAGATATTGCAAGCATGTAATGCAATATTCTTTATGTTCTGTATGATCTTCGTGATCAAGGAACGAGTCGGACGGGGCCTGTGTGAAGGTTACGTAAACAGACAGGGTGGCCTGGTCAGGCCAATGTCGGAGGCATTGTGACCCAACAAAATGGATGCACTGCTCAGTTGGCCTAAATCTGCCTGATTCCCAGAATAGCATGAAACAAATGATAAAAATGGAAAATGGATAAGTATGAAATGGGAAGGTGTTCAAACTTTTTTTTTTGGAGCATTCTGTAAATAAATTATGTGAAACAAAATGTTTGCCTCAAACACACACATGCATAGTCACGATTTTGGCAGGCAAATAAAAAGGAACAAAAAATCACTGCTTGCCTCAGTATTATCACTGAAAGGAAAACCCAGCGTGGCAATAGGCTTGAAAATAAGCTTTATCCTTAAAGGCTGTATGATCAGCTTCATTTATTTGCTAAATGCATTTCTCGGGGGAGGGAAACCCAAGTACTTTGGCACACACTCTCTCTCCTTCTCTCTCTCTCTCTCCTTTGCTCTCTCTCTCTTTCTCTCTCCCTCCCTCCCTCCCTCGCAAGCTCCAGCAAAGCTTGGTTGAGGAAGCAGGAAAGGCGTCATTAATGTAACAGCCTAGCTGGCGGCTTTTACAGTACGAGAGCCCGGCTGAGAAAGCCAGACAGGATGGCAGCTCCGTGGAGCTGAACAGGCTGGATCTGCCCCGCTTCCAGCAGTCTAAAAAAACACACACACATTTGTTCCACCAACTTTTTCCGAAGGATTGCAGATGGGCAATGATTAATCAGAGAGCTAACCGGGAAGTGGTTTGCAATCCGACTGGAACGCTCTGACGCATGCTAATTGAATCAGAAAATTAGAGACAGTGCACAGTAATTGGCTCGTTCCCATGCAGCAGGTGGCAGGCCACTCAGCTGTGGAATGGAGTCACATTAGCGCCATTTTGTTTTTGAAAAAAGGAAACCCCCCCCCCACCCGTACGCAGTTTGGAACGATTCGATTTTCTGCTGATTTTCACCAAGGATTCCAAATAAAACAGACCAGGCAAGGTGTGGAGGGGTCAGGCCAAGTCGGGTTGTGGTGGGTCGTTCCTGATGTTTGCGTTGCGGGGGAGTTAAAGCTGCAGCTAATGTGTTTCTCTACACCTGTTTTGTACTGATTTTACTGGGGAGACATCTCTGTCAACGGAGAAAACTCTTTTCGTCTGCCTCACCCCGTCTGAGGTGGTGGATCTCAGACTTGCGGGCTCAGCTTCTCTGCATGGTCAGTTAGGGGGGACTCAGGTGTTTCTGCTTGTCTGGTCACCATTCTAGAAGATTCTGGAAGCTCTCTGAACATGTATAAAGAAGGTGTTAAATGTCATAGTTTGAAACATAAAGGAATAGACCTAAGGCAAGTAATCTTGTCAGGCTCAGCAAACGTCATCTAATGGGGGTTTTAATAATTTATTTATTTATTTATTTATTTATTTATTTTATAGATTAACAAAGATGACAACGAAACATACTTTAGGCAAGCACCAGCGTCATGGTTTAGGTTGCGTCAGCAGAACAAGGGGGCGTAGGTGTAGAGTCAGTTAAAGGTAAATCTCACACTGACATGAGGAAACGTTTTTTCGCAGAGTTGGCGATGCATGGAGCAGCGTGCCAGGTTGTTTAGCAGAAGTGCGGCCCCTCGGGGTGTTCCACATCAGGCCTGATACACCGCTGGATAGTCTCTGGAGGCGGACTGGCAGAGCTTAGACGGACTGAATGGCTTTTCTCATCGACGGTTGTTATTTTCCTCTCATGTTCTTATGTCGCGACTCTCTTCTACTCGAGAGGTCCTTAGAACAGGCTGCCTTTATTCACTGTGACTCACTCGTTTCTTTCTGCGTCAGAAGCGACACGTTTTACACGACACGATATTGATTTCTCGTCATTGTCAGTTAATGCGTGCTGGGGGAAGAAAGGGAAAGCAGTGAGGGATTGTGGGTAAACCTTTCTGTTGCCTCGTAGACGAAACGGCGGCGGCTCCCTGCCGGCGGCTCTGGTGACGAGTGCGGCTCGCTGCCTCCGACACCTCTGAGAACTAAATGAAAATACGAAAGAGAAGAAATGATATAGTCACAGTGCTTGTGTGCTAGCTCTGAGCCTCTGGAATGCTTCTGCTCTGGGAAGACCCTTCAGTAACCATGCTTGCCATTGGCCGTGATCCTTTATGCGCTTGTACATGTCAGTCTGGACGAAAGTTTTTGATGCCTAAATGTAATGCAAAAGTAAACATGCAGAGACAGAGGTCTGTCAGAGATGGGACCAGTTGTAGCCCAGATCTCCAGTCCCCTGATCCCCGGAATTGGGCTCAAGCTGTGATCCATGCTGGATGTACAAGCTTAGAAATACTAGAGAACTAGAGCACATCTGTAGGATCTTAACTCCAACTGCAATGTCACAGCCCTCATATCTGAACATTAGTTCCTCTGCCAGGCAAACAGAATAAGGTTTCTGTGAAAAGGCAAGGCTTCCCTAAAAAGAACAAGGCTTGTTTCTCCATCGCTCTCAGCTTTACATGGCACGTATCCTCTTTCTTTGTCGCTTATTTTTCTGTTTTGACACAGCGCCCATTTTTTATTCTCCTCACAAGTAATTGTCTAAATAAAAGCGTCCGCGGCGCAATAATCCGCACGCTCCGCGAGGTCATGTCTGCAAACGAGCGACAGGGAAACCCCGTTCGAGGGCGCCGGCTGAGAGAAGCGCCCGGGCCGCGGGATCATGACGGATCTCCCAGCGCTGGCAGCCGAACCGCAGCGTTTAAGACAAAGAAGATCTGACTGCGAGCGCCGTGAAACGAATCCTCCGCTCCCCGCTCCGCCCCGTCCCCGGGCTCGTTAGGCAATTTCAAATCAATCAGCAAACTATCCATTATGAAATCTGTCCCCTCAGTCTGGCCCTCTTTATCTCTGCTGATCCCGTCTCTCTGAGTGTAGCCACTGGGAGCTTAGCGCAATCTCTCGCCGCCTGGCAGACAGGCGGGCCCGGGCCGCTCACGGTTAAGTGACGTCCTTTGTTTTCTGCCTCGGCTTGTCCCAACTGACTCAAACGACACACGCGCACGAGGAACAGCGAAGAGGAATTACAATTCCCAACTGTTTACAAACCTGCCAAAAAATCTGCCTTTTTATCCTTTTTTTTCTGCATAAATTCTGTTTTATGATATTGGAGCATAAGTGGGGTAGTCTTCAGCAGATACACACACGCACAAACACGCACACACACACGCACTCACACACACACGCTCGTATACAGTATGTGAATATTATATAAATGACATTTGAGATGAGATGATATGACCTCATTAAACACAGCCATATTTCGCCCTAGGGTTTTGGTGGCTCTAGATGTGAATGTTGTTTTGGCCCTAAACGACTGCAGAAAGTGTTTATGCCAGCGGCCAGCTCTGAACACGCCATAAATTATACAATTATGAATCAAGCGGCTTGCTTAAGATGAAACGGTCACAAGTGTCTGAACATTTTGAAACCAATCACAGCCATCAGGAATTCTGTTCTTATCAGGGGACATATGGTGTACGTTGAAAATGGTTAACTGCTGCTTTCTGAAAAAACATATTCATCACAATGTATGCTGTGAATATTCAGTTTTTGCAGCAGACATTCTGCAGTGTATTTTCAGAGAGGAGGTGGGCATCTCCCTGGATTTAGTCTGGCTCATTTCTCCCCTTAGGACCGCCGAACACTGACCGTGACCCCACTGAGTAGGTCACGCTGTTTTCATGGAAACTGGGACTGTCCTAATTAACAGCCTTTGGTAGTTAAACCAATCTCCTCGTGCAGCTCTTTCATTCTATTTTCTCTCAATTTTCTCCTGGTCTTCAGACACGCTGGCTGGGCTGGCCCCGTGTTATTGGAGTGTTCTCTGTATTGGACCGGCTCTCTGTGATGAGAGGCCGCAGACCGCACACCCCTGCCCCCCTCAGCCCTGCTCGGTCACCCCTGGGGGGTAGAAACAGGGCAGAGGGTGGCTTTAATGGCATGCCACTTCGACTGGCCCTGGCTCGGGGCAAAAGCCTTTAAAGGGATTATCAGGCTGACGCTGGCTTGTGCCTCCCCCAGAGCCAAAGGCCAGCTTTTGCAGGTTTCAGGCAGGCATGTTGCCTCAAACGGATCTTTGCTGGAACACTATTTGGCACAGCTGTCAGTGCATTTGTGAATGCATTTTACTGGAGTACAGTCCCCTGTAGACTTGGAGTTGAATTAATACTGTACATTTTCCAACAGATGCATCAATTGTGAGGAGTGGCTCTTTGCATTTTTCCTATTTTATGCTCTCCTTATTTTTCAGTCTGTGACAATACGATGCATATATCCATAATATAAATGTAGTTTCACTGCGTATCTTTATAATGCAAATATTGTCAGTGCCGTACATAAACATTGTAACATCTCGAAAAAATGTAATTCTGAAGAACATCAAAAAATGGATTCTATTTTCTATGAGAATTACAGTTTTATCTTTTGGGCTTTTGAACTAACTGTATCAGCGTTATAAAACCTCACACAGAGCCGGGAGACAGCTTTCAGTGTGAATAAACTCAAATGATGGAATACGGAGATATGAGGTCGATATAACCGTAGGTATTCTCGGTGACACCTGCCTGTAGCGCTAAGAGGCCGAAAGGCCGAACGCTCCGGCCCCCGGACAGCTTGCGCGCGTTCCCGGCCGCGGGCGGAGTCAGCCGCGTCTCGCCCACCCGCAGACGGGCTGAGGGCGGCGGCGGGGCCTGCCGAAAGGGTGCGATGCGGCTCGGTGAGTCACGGCGAGAAGGCGGCGGCGTCCGGCAAAGCGCCACAGCGGCGTTGCGTCTCTTGCCTCACGCCTCCCGGCATCTGCGCCGCCAGATACCACAGGGAGACAGGGAGACGTGTAGGCTGAGCGCAGGCCCTTAAAGTAACGGCTCCACTCCCGCCACCCGCCTGCGATCCGCCGCTTAAAGAATACAACACACACGGTACACGCTTCATCTCATTCTGTCTTTCAGGGGGCAACTCTATTCCACTAGATACTTAACAAGAACCAGCAATGCGAGTTCAGCATTATTTTTTGGATAACTTCCATGTTTGTTGTTCCTAAATATAAAAAAAAAAATGACATGTTCATTTTGCAGTTACATGTATATTTTTCCCCAAATTTGAATACGATGCTGTGACTATGATGTGATTGAATCGCCTGATTTGATTTGTTTCATTATACCAACCAGTAATGACTAAGTTGCGGTAGGCTCGATAAGCAGATATTTACTTCTGGTAACAAAGCAGTGAGATGTAGTTCTCCTGTTTGCTGACCAAGCTGTTACTGTGATAGCACTATGTGGCTCACACACGCAGAGTGATGATGAAACAGAACGCTTCAGTTCAGCAATCCCCTCGGGCCTACATTAGAACAGCTTCACCAACTCTCTGCGAAATGGCCTCCGAATATCACTTGGGAAATAAACTCAAACTGTCACTTAAAGTACCCTTTTCAATCAATTTTATCCTAATGGCCCATTTAAAGCCCCGGCTGTAATTGCGCTATGATATCATTCTAATGAAAACTCGCAGTAGCTTGTTAACTTGATTGCGCCAACACGTGAATTGGGCCGTGCCACCCGGATGCCTGGTACAAACTCAAGAGCATTAAGATCTTCACTTTCTAAAATGGTGCAAAGTTGCATTAGGCCATGGTTTGACAAGGAAGTCGGTTTCCAGATTTCAAGTCAGCGTAGACCCATCTTAATTACTTTAGTTTAATTAAATTATTTATTAACATTTTAGCTACCTTTTCTGCTAAGCTCGTAATTTACAGCTAAAAACTGTTCCAGTGTCCCAAGACAACACCTTTGATGGTGGATAAATCTACAAATGAAGTAACATCTCAGTGTACTGACACTTAGCTTATTGGGTTGGGGTAATTGGTGGAAACACACACTACCATGTACACTGGCTCTCCAGAAAGATGGAACTGTCCACCCCTGTTAGTGTGTCAGGGGTTTGTTGTTGTGGTTGTGGAATAGGACTGAAGGTTTCCCTCTGAACCCTGGGTGCAAAGTGCCTCTTTAAAATGGCATCTGAATGGCTAAATGGTCAGATTAATCACATAATTCTGTGAGGTATCCTAACCCATTAGGCTCCAGTGAAGTTCCTGCAGATTGCAGAACATTTTAAAAGTAACATATTCTTACCAACATTCAGAAACATATATTTAAAAAAAGATTTTTGTTCAGTAACATGCTGGAAATTAGCAGATATCGACAAGTGTATTTTCAAACTTTATGAACATGAACATTCTTGATATAAACTCAGTGAACACAAGTATTTAATAGACATATCTTTTAGGCTTATTGGTTTTCTGCTGCTGTAGCCAATCCACTTCAATGTTCAATGTGTAGTGCTTCTGTTCCTGTCAGCTTTAACCAGTCTGGCCGTTCTCCTCTGACCTCTCTCATTAACAAGGCATTTTTTCACACACTGGTGCCCACTGGATGTTTTTTGTTTTTTGCACCATACTCTGTAAACCCTAGACTGTAGAATCTCCTGAGATCCGCAGTTTCTGAGATACTGAAAGCACTCCAGCTGCCACCAACAATAAGTAACTTACATCACATTTATTCACAATTCTGATGTTTGGTCTGAACAACAACTGAACCATGTCTACATGCTCTTATGCATTGAGTTGCCACACAAACGGTTGATTAGATATATGCATGAACAAGCTGGTGTACAGGTCTACCCAATAAAGTGGTCCCTGAGTGTATTTAAAATACGTATTTGGGCCAGGGATGATAGCAGTTGAGAAATGAGGAAAAAGACGAAGAATCATGCAACCGTAGGTGAGACATCCCAGTTGTGCTGTTCCGCACCATTTCACACGATAAATGTCTGATCGTGTCATGAAGGCATTTTTTTTCTAAATGAACAATCAAAGATTGTAGAATTGCAGTTGAGACATATGTTTTTTTTTTTTACACTTCAATAAGCATTAAAAATAACCACTGGCCTCTTTCAAGTAACATTAATGAATAATAAAGAGTGCGCTGAACCAGGGGAACAGCAGAGAGAATGTAATAATGGATACAGTCTCTCTTTACAGCGGATGATAAATATGCACAAAAATACTGTAAACTAAAAACTAATACTGTTATTGAAATAAACTTTACTTTCCATGAGTAAAGTATTGTGACTTTTTAATGATTCAATGAATTCAAAGTCTTACATTTTTCAAATAAAGAAAATAACTCCCCGAAAAACAGGTTTCACAATTATTGCCACCCCTGGTTTAATACTTCAAACACCCCTGGCAAAGATTCCAGCCATGAATTTTTCCTATAATTTGTGATAAGATTAGAGCACAAATTTGGTCGGGAGACGGCCATTGCAGAACATGAATGTTGTTTTCACTTGACTATTTCTGTGTGCATTTTGATGTAGGTTTGTAGTCATTGCCCTGCTAGAGTGCTCTACTTAGGACCGAGTCTCGGCTTCCTAGCAGAGACAGCCAGGTTTTCTGTCCTGCTACTTAGTTGAATTCATTGTACCATCGATCTGAAATCGTATCCCCAGACTACTGGCAGCAAAACAACCTCAAAACATGAAAGCATGAAAAATCCATGACAGATGGTAATTGACTGTCACAAGTCGAATAATAGATACAACGAATAATAGATACAACGAAATACATAACAATAAGACATAGGGAATGCCTGCAAACTTGCCAGGAAGAGGACACAAGTGCATATTGTCCTCATGGATGGTAAGGAAGATGGTGAGGGTAGCCATAAAAGCCCCAAGAATCGCAGTTTAAGAATTGGAGAAATTAGTTGCATATTGGGGTCATGAAGTTTCCAAAAGAACCATAAAATGGCACCTCCATACCAATAACCTCTCTGGAAGGATACTGTAAAGACAGCCCTTGCTGAGCAGAATAAACAAAACCAGGCACCTGGAGTTTGCCAGACCTCATTGGAATTATAACGAGAAGAGAGTGCTATGAGACTTAAATTGAATACTTTGGCTTTACACATCACCGGCATATGTTTGAACATAACATCTAGATTATTATCTGTGTTGTTCACTGAATACAGCCTTTTTTCTTCATTTTTTAATTAAAAATGCCAATAATTCTCGAGCCCACCTTATATAGTATATATACACTCAGTGAGCACTTTATTAGGTATTGATTAGACTTATTTAGTTTTTACTTTGTCTGCATTATTTTATGCATTTGGTTGCTGCCACATGATTGGCTGATTAAATATTTGCAAAGCTGGTGTCCAGGTCTACATAATAAATTGCTCACTGTGTGTAGTATATACTGTATAGATACAGTATATATAGAGCGAGAGAGATCCCCCAGATCTGATTGGCTGCTGGGAGACAGAGACTGGGCTTATGGCTACACTGGGGAATATGGGAACACATTGCAGCACATGGAACCATCACCACCAGGCATGAAGGCGAGCTCCAGAGAAAAGAAAATGGGGCTCATTGAAATGAGCTTTTCTGCAGTGTTCCAGCAGTCTGGCCTGGCCTGCAGACAGGAGGGGGGAGGGAGACAGTCCCCACCGAAACCTCTCCATCAACCCCAGACTGGGACCCGAGTGTATAACTTATACCCCATTGGCTGTACGTGTGTGTGTGTGTGTGTGTGTGTATGCGCGTGTGTATGCGCATGTGTCTGTGTGCATGTGTGAGTTTTTCTGTGTGTGTGTGTGTGTGTGTGCGCGTGCATGTGCATGTGTGCACGTGTGATTTCTTTCTGTGTGTGTGGTGATTGCATATTCCTACCCTTGCACAAGATGGGATGAAAACTACAGACTTCAAAGGTACCTCAGCAGCACCTTGCCCTACCCTTCTAAACATTTTAATGAGTGACGATAAAAGAAAACGCAGTCTGTGCGATGGCTCGGCTAATTCAGGGCACAGGCATGTACAGCGCATCTCCAGCTGAGTCTCAGAAACCTGGGCGGCGTGGTGACCACGTCAGCCAACGCAGGTCCGGCGTCCAGCGAGGAGCCGCCGGCCTGCCAGGGAGTCGCAGCCGCGAGGTTTAATTGATTCAATTAGTCATGTGTTCCTTCAAGGCCTAATCTGCCCTGTTCCAGATGTCCTACACGTAAATACCAATCCTCTGCTCTCAGCCTTGGGCTTCGTTTCAGCTTTGGGGGCGACGCCCTGCTGGACCGCCTCGCCTCACGTGGTCAAACATTAAGTCTCAAGCCTTACAGGCATTCGATGTTGTAGGGACCAACTCGTATGAACATATTGGGATTGGCACGTCTCCCTGTTTTCCCCCATACATACACTTCAATAGCCTACAGATTTAAACATGCTAAGCCAATAAGTACAATCATTTTTGTAAGTTTGTTGGTTAGTTTCATGTTATTGACCCTGTAGAGTGATACAGTAACTCACCCTAGCTACTTAGGAGTAGTGCATACGGCAGTGGCAGGAGTATACACTCTCAGAAATAAAGGTAAGAAAAGTGCCTATAAATGGGTAAATTCTTGTAGCTTGGGCAGTACCGATTACATTACATTATTGGCATTTGGCAGATGCTCGTATCCAAAGCAACATATCGTTGATTAGACTAAGCAGGAGACAATCCTCCCCTGGAGCAATGCAGGGTTGAGGGCCTTGCTCAAGGGCCTCATCTACCCTATTTGTCCATACGGTTGCACTCCTAGCCAGCAATATTGAATTAATTTGTGCCTTGGAATTAATGTCTTGCTTGGAAAACTAACTCATTTGTACCCAAAAAAAACTGTACTGTTCTTGCAGGGTTGATTTGAGAAATTTGATTCTTGAAGAACAAAAAGCCTCCCCTGTCACTATATTTCTGAGAGTGTACCTAACCTGCCATGCATGTTTTAATGCTCTCTCTCAAGGAACCTTACACTGCAGGGTACTACCATATTTTCTCTCTAACCCACTGCATGTATATGCAACCTATACTATTTTAATGAGAATACATTATATTTTATTTTTTCAGGCAGCTCCTCTGCCATGAAAATACATAGTCCGCCATGCTGGAGGAGCCTCTTCAGAGTGTTTTATGGGCCCCAGGATATTATTCATTAACACAAACCTGATGTTGGAGGACAGCTGTTCTTTGTGAGACAATGCTTCATTCAATACAGTTTAGAGAGACTATCCTCTCAGAGCATAAAGCCAGCCCAGATAAAACCTTACCACTCTAGAAGCTGGCTCTGAAATACCACACAGTAAATAAAAATGGCATCATTGTAAAGAAGGAGGTTTTTTTTTTTTTGGTTGTGGCATTTTAGGCAGTCAAGTTTAAAGGAAAGGGGGCGTGTCAGCCATGAAACTATAATCTTACCACTAAACAGCTGACAGCAGATGATGGCATTTTTGAACTTGAAGTTTATAAATTACTTTGTAAATTGTAAACAGAACAGCAGGAAACCCACAACTGAGCCAGCTCAGACAGACATTAGCCAAAGCGTATGAAAATTAAAAGGAAACAAAGAACATTCACAATAAACAGGGAAAACAATTGAATACAACTGAATTACAACAAATAGACAAGTAAGGAATAATCCTCCCCGAGGTGGTCATTAAATGGTTTTAACGCACGATGTGGGGGAAAAGAACCACCCAACGTTTGTGACCACTCGGGTAGGGCGGTACTTTGCCCCCGCATTGTGCGTTAAAACCATGTAATGTTAAATTGGCTGCTGTTTCAGCATGTTGCTATGGTTACATATGTGAGTTACGTTCGTTTACGTTCATCAGGTGTTGATAATGTCGCACACTACCTCCCTTCCCCGAGGAGGAAACGCAGCCTGCCGTCTTCTGAAAGAATCTCAGATTCAGTGATAATTTAATGTATCTTGGGGAAGTATAGAGTTCTTGCTTTTCACACTTTCTAAGGATATGACACTCTTTCCCCACTGGTAGATGACATAGTGAGCACAAACTGTCCTGTCCGGGCAGCAGGTCTGTCAATGTCTTCCAGTCTTGATGGCCAGGCTGTCTCACTACATCTTTACTTTGTCAGTGTTTTCTTTTGTTTATTATTTTTCAGTGTGATCGTTCACAAACACACACACACACACACACACAGCAGTTTCTCACTAAGCCTTGATGCACTTTTTTCAGATTGTTTTGTGCACTCGTGGCATTTTCAGCACAGTGTAGCAGAACTGCCTGATGGAGTTTCTGTAAGCACAGCATACGGTAGCTGGAGACAGTGGAGTGAACTAAAGCAGCTCAGTCCAGCCTTCTATCACTGGGCAGCATGAGGAGAAAGGCATTAAAAGATTATAACTTCAGTTCCCCCTACCCACCTCACGCACACACACACACACACACACACACACATACACAAACACAGCACAGCACAGGGAGGGACATTTCACATAGCCTGATCAATTTTCGATGCTGAGAGGATTAAAGTTTGCTTTCTCCCGTAACCACCTCTGCTGACAAGTGAGAGTGTATCGATCACTTTATTCTCTTTTCTGTTCCCCGGTCAGCACACATTGAAGAGTCAATAAAGCTGGTTTAAAAGTGAGTGCATACACACACACACACACACACACACACACACACACACTCACGTACAGACACGATACCTCCTGCTTGCTCTGGCTCTCCCCTCAGATTGCAGATAGGATTGTGATTAATGCTAAACTGCTGCAGGGTCGGGGCAGGGCCAGTGTGGGCTGCTAGCTGATGCTGTCAGATAAGACGCTCCAGCTTAGCCATGACTGCACTCTGAGCTATCCATACCCAGAAAGAGAGAGAGAGAGAGAGAGAGAGAGAGAGAGAGAGAGAGAGAGAGAGAGACGATGTTCTTTAATGAAAACATCGAATTACAAAAAGACTTAAAAAGTCAAAAAGAGAAGACCTTCATCCTATTACCCTAATACATGGGTCACATGGTCTCTTTCACACACACACACACAAGGGAACTTATGAAAACTGTCATTTACCAAACATTTCGGTATCTTTATTTATGTACAATTTAATTACTGTAAATATCGAACATTATTTTTGTATTACCTTTTTTATTTAATATTTAAATTTTAACTCCTAAATAACTTTCCTACACTGGGTTGATGCCAGTTGGGCATTGCATTTGGATACCATGGGGCTTGTTCTTTCACCACAGCGCAGGGCCTTGACCGAATGAGCCACGTAGCAGCCCTAAATGGTCTTTATGACAGGGATGTCTTGCCGGCTGGGAACCTCTTCAGAAATGCCCAGTGATGAAAACCCAATGTCTATTCTTATTACAGTATATATCTCTAATAGCTTAGCGTTGTTGAGCCGTGGGGAGTTATAGCGTTTGGAGTGCTGGGCTGCTTTATTTACTGCTGGCGTAGTTCATAAACAGAGGTGGCCTTGCTGTAGAACAGGCCACAGCGTCCCAGCACTTAGGCTGTGCTAAAACTCCCCAGAGCCAGGACAGGATTTATCGTGAAGGTAGAATATTCATCATACTCGATGCTTTCAGGTGGCACAGAGCTGTGTACAAAGGGCATAGCTCTTCTGATTGTGATAAATACAGCTGTCCCTGCACACACTTTCACACGCGCACACACACTCATCCACTCTCGCACACCTTACGACACATGTCATAACATTGCCTGAGAAAGTGATAGCAGCGAAAAAGAGGTGCCGGAGAGTGAGTTATCTCTCGATGTCACTGAGAAGCACCTCTCTCCCTCTCCCTCTCTCTCTCTCTCTCTCGCTCCCTCTCTCTCTGTCAGGGCACATCGCTCCAGCTCTCAGTAGACAGGCCAAGGACGGAGAGGAGATGGAGGGGGAGAAGGAGATGGAGTGTTCCCACGTCTCCCTCCACGGCCTTCACTTTGTTTGAGGTCAATTCCAGGTCACTTTCTTTGACAACCTCAGTGCTGCACTCTGCCTCATACCTACATATGCACACACACACACACACACACACACACACTATGCATATGCCCATTCACAACCACTGTATGTATAGATATATACACACAGTGAGCACTTTATTCGGTAGTTATTAGACTAGACTTTTTTGCTACTGTAGTTTATCCACGCATTGCGTGGTCAGGGTTGCTCTTCTGCATACCACTGTTGTAGTGCGTGGTTATTTCCTGTCAGCCAGACCAGCCTGGCCCTTCTCCTCTGACCTCTCTCATTAACAATGTGTGTTTGCCCGCAGAACTGCTACTCACTGGATGTTTTCAGTTTTTTGCAGCATTTTCTGCGAACTCTAGAGACTGTTGTGCATGAAAATCACAGGAGATCAGCAGTTTCTGAGATACTCAAACCACATTGTCTGGCACAAACAATCATTCCACGGTCAAAGTCACTTAGATCACATTTCTTCCCCATTTAGAAATTTAGTCTGAACAACAGCTGACCACGTCTGCATGCTTTTATGCATTTAGTTGCTGCCACATGATTGGCTGATTACATGTTTCCATTAACAAGCTGGTGTACAAAACAGAGTTATGAGCCATGACATCAAATTTTTTTTATTTTTTTTTATTCAAATCTGTTGACCTTCCCTTGATACAGTGCTTCTTTAACCAATTTCGAGACAAAGGGTTATATTTATTCAGTGAGAACAACAATTGATGACAATGAGAATGGGGCAACCCATTTTGCATTGCGTTGTATTATAGTGAGCGTGATAGCTCTCACAATATGTTTGCATGGTTAGCACATTTTGAACCTCAATATGTCACACATTTCAAAACCAATCTCAATGCCATGTTGCAGGTCTACAACAATGGGCAATGGGCTCGGCAACTATTGATTTTGGTATTGCTATTTTACGGCATTTCTGTGTAATGGATGCCTTTACAAAATTAGCATTCAACATTAAGACTTTTTAGCAAAAATAACTCCAAAAAAATTTATCTAACCCATCCCGACACAAGACCACTCATTATGTGGCTAATTCAGAAATATATGTGCTTTTTTCTAATTTCATGACTGCCATTTTATTACATTTCAATTACAAATTGCAAATTTTGATGATGAATTATCCATAGACTTAACATGAGGGAAACATATGCTAACATGATTTAGGCTAATTGAACGTTCTATTATTCAACGGACATGAGAATCATGAGAGACTGCTATGTTCAGGAACTGTATAACGGGCAGGCATATAATTTGACATTGAGCAGACTGACAGTAGTAACAGCCGGTCGGCCAAAAAGAGGCATGTCGGCATACAAAAACAGAAAATTACAGCACTCCTGGTTGGAGTTTTATGAGCTGCGCTCCTTCGTCTGGGGCATCTACCTTAGCTAATGTAGCCAGCTATACTGCCTAGCTACCATTAGTAAAGCTAAAATACAGGGTTTTCCCAACCTTAAAGACAAACAAATTAAACATCCTGCTAAGTGAGATCACAGTGCGGCGTTAGCTGACTAGCTAGTCCGCTTATAATGTATTTGCCTCTAGAGTAGTAAATACTGTAGCGCTAGCTGAATGTAATCACTAGCTCTAACGTTAGCTAACTGTTACATAAATTGGGTGTGATCTGGGGTGATTACGGTTATCTTTTCTGCGGGACCTTTGTGGTTAACTCATGTCTAGCTAGATTAGATCACTAACTATAACTATACGGCCAGCACCCATGGAGAAGCTTAAGTCTAATAAATGCTCCCTTTCTTAATTAGTTTGTGTTATCCAAATGGTGTCCAGGTAACTAGCACTATGATAAATTGGTCCGTCTTGTTCAACTGGGCAAATTACCCAATACCAATGTATTTCATTAATTTGCATGTGTAACGTACAGCGTAGCTAGTAACTGTTAGACCTAACAACAGCCATTCTACCTGTATTAGCTAAGTTAGCTAAACGTGTGGTGTTTAACATAGCTCTAACGCTAGATTCTCTACAGACTGTCAGTTTACATGCTAACCACATCTCTTTGTATGCTCATAACCTCATAACTTAGCTTAATGTTAGACATATCTAGCTCTAGCCAAATGCATGTAGTACAGTGAGCATGTTTAAATCATGCATTGTTATGCATACTAGCTTTGAAAATAAAGAGTATTTTCAAAGTAGACAGTAGACAGGATCAGTGTATAAGAAATGGGGATAATGGGATTTTCTTATGTTAGCTAGTGGCCTGAATAGATTATTTCCTGTAAATTCTCAGCCAAGGGTTTCATTTTTGCATGCAGACATTGCATAATTGAACCTCCCGGTGTAAATACTAAGAAAATTAATCACAAAAAAAAATGTTTTAAGTGAAATTCATTTGAAAGCCTCAAAAGACAGGAAATTAAATTGATCAGCCCGAACACTAACATCAGCCTGCTCTCCATCTTGGTATCAGCGCAGATTTTGACAACATGCTATAGCCCTGTAGCTTATATTCAGTTTGTGCAGAACTCTCATGACTCCTATTTATACCAAATAATGCATATATATGCATTAACATGGCAGCATATTATTCTTTTGATAATTTCAACAGATAGAAAATAAATTGTATATATTACATACACTAACAGTATATATAACATAACTTACTCCTACAGTGAGGATCAAAGTGGTTTGTGGGTGAGACATTGAGTGACTGTGAATGCGCATGACTTTGCTTATTTGGTCAATTGGTCAAAATATGTTGTGTGCTATCATACATTTTATGCGATTGGTTGTATGCTATATTGTTTATATGTATATTTTTATGCATGTTTCTGCATGAAGAG
Organism: Conger conger; assembly: GCF_963514075.1. Lineage (NCBI taxonomy): Eukaryota > Metazoa > Chordata > Actinopteri > Anguilliformes > Congridae > Conger > Conger conger. The sequence goes on from NC_083771.1 coordinate 31,755,587, forward strand.
ACTGAAAATATGTGAGCACGCCCATTTTAATGTGTGTGTGTGTATGTGCATGTTTGAACAACAAACTTGTGAGCATTCTTTTTTGTACGCGTTAGCGTGCACTCAAGCCGTCGCGTTTGTGTGTGTGACCGTGAACGGGCGCATCTATGTCAAGGCACCACGACACACTCCGTTCTCCGCTGTCATCCGTTCTTCCCTCCTCCCTCCAGCACCTCTCTCTCTCCCTCTCTCGCCCATCCTGGGGTCACCTCCTCCTCTCACTGTGCGGCTCTGACCCCATTAAGCAAATTCCCAGATAGAACCTGGGTCCTCTTATCAGGCCTGGCTCATTAATTACACTTTGTCTCCCCGAGTGATCTATTTCTGAGAGCCGGCCCTCTCCACACTTATCTCCTCCCAGGATAGAGCTGTACCGCTGGGCGTCTCTCCGCGCCGCGGGTCAGCCCGGCGGCCCGGGAGCTGGGCCGTGTGATTGCGGCTCAGTCAAACGAGGCTCCTCGGCCTTATCTTGTACAGTGATGTTAGCGGGGGCTGATTTTGAAATTGTGTCTAATTGCGGTGTCAACTACATCACCCCTTCTCTCTCTCTCTCTCTCTTGCTCTCTCTCTTTCTCTCTCTTTCTGAAATACAGAATGCACAGATACACAGATGTGTGCGCGCACACACACACACGCGCGCACGCACACACACATACACAGCCAGCTCCAGCCACAGGCTCATGCGTAGTTTTTTTCCCTGCTTTGTAATCATAATATTCCTCACTGAACTGTTATGGTCATGTATAATGAAGGATCACCAAAAATAATAAACCAGTTGCATTTACATTGTATTATGTAGCAATGGCCCAGATTCAGTGTATATTCCTTAACTCAGACAGATTAATGACAGTGTTTCATTTTGTTCCTCTGCATTTGTGTTTCTGAGTTGCTGAGTCTTCGATGGAGAAATAGCCCCAGCATGAAGAGAGTGAACTGTGAGATGTTGCGAATTGACTGTGGAGCCCCTCACAAGTTGTTGACTTCGGGGAATCCACAATTTATTCTGTCAGAAATATTTTCTGTACTTAAATCTTAAATCTGCCTGAACTGAACCTGACTTTCCATCTAACAAACTTCTCATCTAAATCCAGCATAAATCCACTCAATCGATATGTGTTTCTGAGGGGAGGGGTTCACCAAAGTTCACTTTAACTCTGTTAACCACCTTATACTGTACCGATTCTACACCAAACACTGACCTTACATAATATGACTAATCATGAAACACAAACTGATATGTTGATATTTCATATTTTATTAAAAGTTTCATTCAAACATCCAACCAGGAAGTTCAGTTGATTTTCAATAACCCTGACAAATAGGACAAAATACACAGCAGTGCAGTCTCTCGCAGAAAGCACTCATTAGAATTAAATAAACAAATAAAAGTGGGCAGAACGATATACATAGTATATATAGTAAAGCCTGTTGTATAAGCAAAATACATAATATATAAATTCCTCAGAATTAATTTAATTTAATTAACATCCTTGGGCAGTAATCCTTTGGTCAGGTGCCTGGGTAAACATTTATTTTCTGAATGCTAATCAGGGTGTTTCTAAATTTGCCAGATGACCTTATGCAAAAACCTTATATATTTCTTTTTAATAATTTCAATCCACACACAAATTGAAATTTACAAATTAATGAAGTTTCCCCATGTGACATAGTTTTGTGCTCACGCTCCTTGAATTTCAGTTTGAAAAAATAAATGTGAAAACCTTGAATGGTATGTTCATATATTGCTCCTCTGGACTAGTTAGCAGTTCAGTGTTGTTGTGTATTATGAGACCAATGCTGCAATGGTTTAATGAGTGATTTGTGTTCCATTCATGTATTTGTTAGCGGCTGCTTGTGTATTTTCACTGGGAGTATGACTGCACTGGACTGGTGTGTATGTTCACTGAGCGTCTGTGGTGTGCCGTGCGACTCCGCAGTGGTGTTTTGAATTGAGAGGAGCCGCGCTGCATTCGTTAGCGGGTTAGCGGCAGCGCGTATTGTAGCAGCGAGAAGTGGGCGCTTCGCATTAGTTAGCGGTTTAGCGGCGGTGCGGGCCGTGGCACGGGCCCCTCCAGCTGGCGGGGCCACCAGGCATGGAAGGGGCGGTGTGTGGTTCTGCCGCACGGCAGGGGGGGGCGGCCGTCCTGCTCTTTGTGCGCTGCCCGCCCCCCCCTGCTCCTCGGCATAGGTGGTCCCCACGCCCCCTTCTGCTGACACATGACAAGGCCCGGTCTGGGGCCAAGGGAGCCAGCACAAAGCAGGCCTTTTAACCGCACCGCCTGGAATGTCTTTCAAGATGGCCGCAAGGTGTCTGTCGGGTTTGGATGCGGGAGCCCCCGGTCTCCCCCTCCTCGATCCCTTTCTTCGCCCTCATCTGCTGCCACCCCATCCAGCTCCCTCCTGGTCTCGCTGGAAGAAAGCCTCATTGTGGTCCGCAGTGCCGGGGTGCCCCGTGTCAACGCATTCAGACTGGATCTTTTCTTGTCGCGATCTGTCCTCTTTTTCCAGTTCTTTTTTTCATTTCATTTCTGTTTTCTTTTCCCCCAAGTATCACTGCTTTATCTGTGGAACCGGTTGCATGGAGTGTCCAGTGAGAGGAGGTCGGGGGCTTGTCCCGGCCACTCTTTAGGGATGGAGAGAGAGGGACAGAGAGGGAGAGAGAGAGGTAGACAGAGAGGGAGAGAGAGAGAGTGAGCAGCGTGGGAGCCCTGATTCATGTGTAAATGGGCATTCATTGCCAGGCCTGTAGGGAGTGTACGCATGCACACACGCGCGCACGCACACACACAAGCACGCACACATGCACATGCACACGCACACACACACACAAGCACGCACACATGCACATGCACACGCACACACACACACACAAGCACGCACACATGCACACGCACACACACACACAAGCACGCACACATGCACACTCACGCACACACACAAGCACGCACACATGCACCCGCACACACACACACGCACACACACCCGTGCACGCACACACACACGCACACACATGCATGCACACACACGCACACATGCACACACACACACGCACTCACACATGCATGCACATACACCCACGCACACACACACACACATTACAAGCGTGGGGGGCCTTGGCATTGCAGGCGCTCTATTCTCCTGTCACTGCCTCAGTGACTGCCTCCTCAGAGATGATCAGACAGGACAGGTGAGAACACACACACACAGGCACAGACACACAGATATACACAATCGTGCTTACTCAAAAGTACATATCCTTGATGCATGTATGCATTTCATGATGCATTTTGAAGAAGTTAATGCCCATTTTTAGAGTTTTAATTTCTCAGTTATTTTCTGCTGCTTTCAGTTTTGTTAGGCTTCAAAATATAATATTCACATTTCAGGACTGTGGGCCAAGACTCCATCCACCTGAATAATGCTTGTTCCTTGTTTCTTAGGCCAAATTCAGCCACTGACACCCAGGTGAGCCACAAGACGTTCATATTAAGAAAATGGAAAGCATATTAGATCATTGTTTTTGTGCTCCAAATTGATTTGGTGTTAATGGTAGTATTTGGTCTAAGAAACAACACTGAGAAAGGGTATGATATCTGGAGCCACACACACACACACACACACACACAGTATTTCAATATGAGTTGAATGTTTATTGATTTTTAGGTATTTAAGCGTACTGTAATGGGATTTGCCTAATTTCATGTTACAGGTCTTCTGCCCTATTTTACTCAGTGTTGTCAATTTGACAATTTAACTAATTTAACAGAATTCATAGTGTAAAACAGAATGCCTCCTTTGACACACAACTCAATATTTAGAACAAAGCACAGTGCAATGAGACTGAATAAAGGCCTCATTCTCTCCCTCACTCTCTCTCACTTTCTCTCTCTCATCCTTTCCATTTCTCTCTCTCTCTCTCTCTCTCTCTCTCTCTCTCTCTCTCTCTCTCTCTCTCTCTCTCTCTCTCTCTCTCTCTCTCTCTCTCTCCTACTCAGAGAAGTGTATGATGTACAAGGAGAGTCTATGTCAGATCATATCTTAACTTTAAAGCAGTTTGGAGCCAAATGCAAGGCTTGTGTTATTGTGAATGGAGTGTCTTTGTGAGTTCCCCTTTTCAGACGTGGTGAACTGCTCTCCATTCACGCCGAGCAGAAAAACAAAACCCGTGTCATGCCAGGGATCAGCCCCCAAAGTGCTCCACATTGAAATCCTGACCAATGACAACTCCAGACTGCACAAAGGACCTTGAGCAAGAGGGAGAAGAGCCATAGATATAGAATGATTACAATGGTCCTACTCATTAAAAGCAGTGGTCGGATTTATAAAAGGTTTGTGAAATCATACCAGATCACGTAAAATGGGGGACTATTCATGATAAAAGCATATATATATATATATATATATATATATATATATATATATATATATATATATATATATAGGAAAGATATGTTAGAAAGAAAATATATATAATTTGCTTATGCACCCATGATATTATGTAAAGTTTTTGACGCAGATAAAGTAACTGAATTATACCTAATACATAGCCTTATGACCAAGGTGAATATTGTGAATATTTTACATTTTTCTTCCATACTTGCGCTGTAAATTGGAGGCTGTGTACGTATGTTGGGGATAACTAACCATGATAATAGCAGTGTCTCACCCACTTGGCATTTGAGCCTGCAACAGTTAAATCCTGTTCCCTAGCCGCTAAGCCACTCTACTTCCCTGTTTCTGATTTAATCAGCTTCAACAAACACATTAAAATTTCACATCAAGGAATTTCCCTCAAAGGATATAATTTGCCTGAAGGTACACGATATTTAAGCCTGTGGAATCAGTCACTGAACAGTGATGCAACCTAGAAAAAAAGAAAGAAAAAACTAATTAAATGTCTGTAATGAGTAGGAATTACAAAGAACAGACGGGGAAAGCGCTGTAGAGCTGTGGAATGTTCCGGGTTATACCCAAATTAAGCACTTGATGAGAAGAGGAAGCATGCATATATAGTACAGTGCGCTCCATAAGTCCTGGGACAAAGACATACTTTTTCATGATTTGGCTCTGTACAATTTAGATTTTTTAATCAAACGTGTTTTGACCACGTAGAAAATACAGCACGTTTTTTTTTTACATCAATCCCCCATTTCAGTGTGCCATGACATTTGCCACAAATGGCTTCACAGGTGTTTCTGATCTGACCTGGCGTGTTCAGTAGTGCCAGTATAAGACAGATTTTTAGTGTCTTTTCTCAATTCTAGGTTTTTGATTGCCGTTGGAGTTATTGCCGTTTGTTAACATGGGGACCAGAGTCGTGCCAATGAACGTCAAGGAAGTAATAAGAAAAAAACAAACTGTCAGACATGGGCCAAGCAATAGGCTTACTGCAATTTTTTGTAGCTTTCTCTCTTCTTGCAGCACAGTGGATAATTAGAAATAAAACAATGAAAATGAGGTTAAAGTGCAGACTGTAAGATTTTATTTGAAGCTATTTATATCCATATCAGGTGATCTGCACATATAAATTACAGCCATTTTTACGCAGTCCCCCTTTTTTAGGGAGCAAAAGTAACTGGATAATTGGCTGCACAGCTGATACATATAAAATGACACACATTTAGGGGTTTATTATTCCTCAGTTTACTCTAAAATGCATGACAATCTCCATTTTAAGTTTTTCAATCTGATCCTATAATTGAATCACAGCTTGCCCTGTCTGCTTATATTTCAGTCCTTTGTATAATCACTTTAATTATGTATAATTAACATTCCATCTTTGTTTCGGTCAACACAATGCATATCAATAGGCAATTACACAAATAATAAGGATTTAAAAATAATAAAGACATTTGAATGTCCATACTTTCAGTTTTTTCTGATGGTGTGTTGGGGGGGGGTTGGTTCGGCTATGTATCAGTTACAGGTCTTACAGAAATCTATGAATAAAATTATATTAATGAAAATGCCTTTTCTTCGACCTCCTCAGAGAAGTAGTGATGATTTTCGGCTGTCCAACCAGAGCTCAGCGTTTTAATGTCGGGCAGGAGAAGGCTGTGTCCGGTCAGCATGCTTAACTCAAGGTGATGGAGGAGTGCATTTAGACGTGATTAGCTCTATTAGTGCAGACAGCGTTGTGTGTTCCCTCAGTGGGGACTGTGTTGGCACAGTGAGCAGATAGCCCTTGACACCTGTTCTTCCCTTGTTTGCCCACAGCCGACACCATTACATCGAGCCTCACATCCGGAAGCCACCAGGACCTCCACGGATAAGCAAGCTAATAACCGGGATCTGAGATCTGCTCTCTCAACAACCCAATCATAGGTAGTTTTCATGCTATGCTCATTACTTCCTCAATTTCAATTATTAATTACCCTGAGTGACACTATTGAGTCAAGTCAAATGCACCACTTCTGTAAAATGGGTGGTGATTGTGCATTATTGCTCTTTCGAAATAATATGTGTAATATTGTTTGATGTGCTATGGATATACCTTTAATTGAAATTAAATCTGAGGAATTTATCCCTTTGGAAATGTAACAATAATATTAAAAAATCAATTAAAATACAACAACAACAAATTAGCAAACAAACAATTAGGTTGGACCGCTCTGAAATTATAACTATAGAAATGTAATAAACTAGCTTTCCTGATGTTCGTTCTTACATTTATCTGGGCATTATGTTGTGTTTCTATTCCCCTTCTTAACATTTTGTTGTTGTTGTTGTTGTTGTTGTTGTTGTATTGTATTAAATGTATTAAAGTCACAGGTCTATTACAACAATATATTTTTGCTAAAATTGGCACAAAGTTACCTGATCTCTCATTTCACATGAACCCAAGCCACACTCAGGATGAGAATCCAAATTATCCTGAAAGTGAATGTATTGGTTTGACATCAGGGCCGAGACATTCGGGATCAAACAGATAGCGTGTTCTTACCGCCTCGAGCAGTTATGGAGACAGACGGGAAGAAACGGTGACTAATTACTGGCGTGATAAAACAATAGCTCAGGAAGAGAGGTGAACAACACGCTTGCATGGGAAGAGTGGAGGTGCTTCTTGTGATTATCACAGTGGTTCCTGTAATGAGGATAGCTTGAGGTCAGACAGAGAAGCTAACAGAAGAAGCAAGAAAGTATCCATTTCTGCTGCTCGACCCCGGACTCAAGTTCACTGCCATTGCGTAGGCATGATTATGAAGTGTTGGTTTCATGGAAAGGTTTATACTGCAAAAATAAATATAATCCCAATACCCCCTTTAAAATATTACTGCTACTACTACTATTACTAAAATTATTAATGTTAGTTCATCAAAGCAAAATATATTATTGTTTTTTTGGGGGTTTATTCAATAAAGCACAAAATAAAACATGACTTTGTTTGAAGACAATCAAATAACAAAAACTTTGCATAAAGCTAGGTTTGATTTGTTTTAATTGCAGAACCAAAAATAAAAACAGAAACCTCAGGCATTACATTTTACACCAAATTAATGTTATACCAATGATAACACAGATATAATTTTTTTAAAGTAATATGTATGCAGTAGTTTAGATTAAAATAAGCATTTCAACACAAATTGAGGAATTACTCTCGAATGATTAGTAGGCTACAAGTTGAAAGTTAAAAGTACCTACCAGTTTCAAAAGAAGATACTATATTCACTACTATAATGGTGTTTTGGAATATCCTGTAGCAATATTGTTATTTTTTATTTTATTTTTTATACATATGAAAGTACAATGCCAAACAAGCTGAAATTTGACAATTATTCATATAGAACAGACAATATCAAAATTCACCAATTCTGCACCCAAGCAACTCCTTTCAGCATTGTGCTTCTGTTGTTTGTTTGTTGCAGGGCTCTGCCTGGTGTTGTGGTGTAGCACATTCTTCCTCCTCTGTCCTGTGTCCAGTTTGTTTCCATCTTGCCTCTCCTGTCTTTTCACTGTAGTCTGTCCTATGGCCCTTTTCTGTGCTTTGACAGATCAAAGAACAGCTGGAATTAAATATCGTTGAATAGTGACTTCTGATTAGTTGTCTATAGCCATCATAGTCTCAGGTCTTGAAAACCTTGATTCTGGCAAAATAGTTTATTATAACAGAAACGTAATCCCTGCCTGTAGGTGCTGGTAATAAGAGTGAAAAGGTCACATTCTGATATAGTACAACTTCCAGTAAGAGAATGTATGATTTTGTCGTATTTGTGTTTCATATCAATTCAAGTAAACTTGGGGCAAACACATTATGACTGTTAATATGAATAAAGAGGACTATATTTACAACATGTCCCTGTCTTTAAGAAGTATTGGAACGCTTAGCAGGTAATATCATATAGTTATAACACTTTTATTACAATTATATTAACAGCATAAACACATGACATAATCACATAGCATTTCTTGTATGCAAAGGAACCCAAAATGGTCCTTTAAACAAAGAGACTTCCAAGCTAATTGAAGTGTCAAGGAAATCAGCGGGGTAAATAATTACACTTATATAACACTACACCCTTCAACAATGGGACATACATACAATATATGCCAGCTTTTTAATAGCATAGAAAATAAAATCTGATGCAATCTAATCGGTTATTATAAGAATATCTATTATGACCAACCATCAAGACATAACATTGTGCTGTACTTAAAATATGTATTTTTAAAAATATAACATTTTGCTATTTTTCCTAGAAAATGTTATTTTCCTTCCTTTTCTTAAATGTTTCACTCTTTATTCAAAGTGTTACTTCTTTTTTGTAGGTTATCCATCTTCAACGTAATAATAATAATGTTATCCATAAATTTGCTATATTTTGCAAGTTATCTTACCACATGTGGCTATTCCAGAGTCAGCACCTCCCACTTCCCCAAGGTTTTGCACAGAGCAGCAAGAGTGAGAAGCCAATTGTGAAATAAATGTTGAATTAGGCCTATATACAGTTACTAACAGTTTAAGTGTTACAGTGGAACATTGTGTTTAGCAATAGCCTTCATGTAGATATAGTTGTTCAGCTGAGTGTAAATTTGCACCGTGGAGGAGACATGACCCTCCTTTCATTGTACTTAGTCAAGACATTCTAAAAACAGTGTGTGTGTTTGAAGATAAAGTAAAGCTACTGCTTCATCCTGAACTCTAACTAGAAACGGTTTAATCTGAGCCCAAATCAGATGATGTAAAAAAGCTTATATTGAGTATTTTTGAATGGTTTTTGTGATTTAAAAAACTGCTTTGCAATTTCATGCAAATGTGTTGTTTATGACATACAACTTGTTCATTTAAAATAATTAAGTTAACTTTATATGAACTTGAAGTGAATGTTAAGGCTTACAGATAAGTTAGTATAATTAATATTTAGTGAGTTCAATTTACTTGAAAATACTTGTGGAAATTGTTGGGAAACTTTTTTTTTTGTTGAGTAAATTCACATATCATATTTTCAGTGTGAATAGGGCAATAGTATTAAGTGGCGCAGTGAAGTGATGCTTGAATTGCTAGCAGAGTCAGAGGAGAGGCGGGTTGATTTCTGCTGAGACGCAATGCGTGTGACCTCCAACCGGAATCACTCAGAGGAGGGCTTGATCCCAGGTTCACCACTGGTTCAAGATTCAAGAAGAAACCAGCATTGATCTTTCCTCCCGCGGAAACCCACAAGCTTGGAAAAAACCCTGGTGCTGTGGAGGAGACATGAATTATAGATAACTAGCAGCGGAGGCTTAGTGTTTCAGCACCGCAGTCATACTTGCACAGGTAAACAATAACAAAGCGGAGGCTATTCATTTGATGACCGCCACATTGGCTGACCGCCTGACCCAGGATTCAGATCACCTGTTCTTGGTGAAACCCTAAATGATTCAAGAGCTCTAACAGGCTTCATTCCCCCTTCAACTATACCGTCCAGCAGGAGATCAATTTAATAATGAGGTCAGCACATCAACCTGCAGAACACACTCATGGGGGGGGGGGGGGGGGGGTGCACAAAGGCCTGTTTAGTTGTGGTTTGGTGCTATATGGTGAAGCGAATGCAAAGGAAATGCAAGAAAACCAGTGACAGATAAAGGAATGTAATATCAGCAAAAAAATATATAGATTCTTTATTCAGGGGATGAGGCGTACAAGCAGAAGGCGATGCTGTCAGGATTTCTCGGTGCTGAATAAGAGTCTATCTAATTATCACCTTCTGAGGTAATATTAGGGGAAAACTGGCAAGATTTTACAGAGCGCTCATTGTCATGCAACACTGTAAGGAGAGCTGTCATCTGCCTCGGTTGCCCCTAGACACGGGTCTCCCCTCGTCATTGTTGCTGATTGGAGCACATACTCAGCCACATGGCATTGTGGGATTGCCACACACATGTTGCCAAGCAGCAAGATACAGTGAATGCTGCAGTGAGATACTATATGCATGCACAAGTGTTGGGTCAGTAAGGACATTATTCATTCTACCAGCACTCCAATGTGCCATTCAATTTCAATCATCTTTTTGGGAAGACATTCCTGGTTTTCTGTTTCTTGGAGTTAATTTCCCTTTGTATTTTTTCTTAGATTTGTCCTTAAAATGTTAGCCAAATTGACAAACGAAGTTGGTCTGAATTGCCGTCAAAGTAACTCTAGCAATGTGGGGTCCAGTTACTTTCTTTAGAAGCTGAGGGTTTGAAGATAAGGGTTTGACCATGAGAACTTGCATACCAGTTAAGAGAAATTAAAAACCAATCGTGAAAGCATTAATTAAAAGTGACTACTTGATATTGAACTATGTCATATTTTTTGTCACCTTGGAAGGGGAATTAAATTGAAAATAAGGAATAATAACGGAAAACATAATAGTTAGAAATGAATACATAGGCCTATTTGAATGCGCCGTCAGGGCAATGGCAACTAGAGTAACACTACACTGAGAACGTACTGTACTGTACAGTATATGCGGTATACACTATTTTTGTTTTGTTTACAGAAGCCGCATCAATATAATGAGTTAAACATCTGCAGCATGCCCTGGAAGCAGGGAGGTTTTTTTATCAGAATAAAAATGTCAAAGGCAATCTATATTTGCAAACTCATATGAGCTTGTATAATTCCCGTAGATATTACCCAATTTGAAAAAAAACTTTATTTAAGACTATTTAGGCTTTTAGCGCGGATTACCAGTTGCACATCACCGTGGCAGTAGGCGCATTATCAGAAATACGCTTTAGATTATTATTATTAGTAGTAGTAGTAATAGTAGTAGTAGTAGTAGTAGTAGTATTTATTGTTGTAGTTGTCCTTGTCGTTGATGTTGCTGCTGAATACCCTTCATGGACAGTTTCATTTGTGAATTAGTTCGTTTCTTAATCCGTATTCAAAATCAATTTATGTGTCAATGTTAGTCGGTATCTTTTGAGTAATGTTTTGTCCCTTCTTGTCTCACTGTTGCTGGACAGAATTGATATTGTATTCCAGTGTGTTGACTGATTAACCGTTTTATTAACAATAAAAAGCATAATATAAAAAGCAGCAGTTTGAGGACTTCTGTGCCCAGAAAAGTAGCCTGTGCATATTCGTGGTCATGATCATACAAGTTGATAAACTGCTCTCTAGTATAATATTAACCGGAGGAAGTTCATTATTATTATTATTATTATTATTATTATTATTATTATTATTATTATTATTATTATTATTATTATTATTACAAGTTCTAGAGAAACTTGCGACCCACAGAACCATGACAACCAGCGCATCACTTCAACAACTACATGCTGCGACGACAGAAGTAAACCTGAAGAGTTTTTAAATAATTGTGTGTGTGTGTGTGGGGGGGGGGGGGGGGGGGGGGGGGGTTATCCCATTCTCATCATTTGATCTTGAGGGTCTGAAACCCTTTATCCCTCCTTCCAGCTTCTATTTATTTTTTCTCTCTCGGCCTGTTGTGGCACATATAGCAGCCTTCTGTGTTTATAAGAGTAGGCCTGCTAAAGCGCTTTACACGACGTCTCGTCAGAGGTTTACTGATGGACCTTCCAATGGGATGTACTCTGGTCTTGGCTGCCCACCGATACCGAGATTGAAGACGACAGTAGCACTGACCTAAGCGCCACGGTACACTTATAATTGCCCTGACATCGCCCTGAAATGAGCTAATACCAGGACCGAACCGCTTCTCCCAGGCCATAAAACCGGTATCCGCAGCTACCTCTCATAAAACTTCCCAGCTAACTAATTTAATCTTGTATAACACGACATATACTAAAATGTGGACTTTTAATTATATTTTGTCATTAATAAATATACTGATGGTCAATATCTTCCTGGGATGCATTTCATAGTATTAATTTGAAATGGGGAGAGAGAGCTGAGTTTAATTATTTATTTATTAGTTATTTATAGTTAGTTAGTAGGTATAGTGGTCAGATATGGGATTTAATTTTGATTTGATGAGACTTTCAGTTTCATGGGCTAGGCCGTCTATGAGTTCAGAAGTAAACTATTTTAAGTCGTGGGGACATGGACCGATTGAGAGGTATTTTAAGTGGTAGGGACATGGACCGATTGAGAAGAATACTGCTTAAAGTGTTGTTTTGAATATAGAGGCATTTGTTTAATGCTATGTTCAGGTATATTACTTATTAAGTTACTTGGGAACCCAAAAGGCCGCAATAAAATAGAGCATGGAGTTTGGATGACTATGTGTAGTAGACCTACAGCAAGATAATTATTGAAAACATACACAATATTTATGTATTTATTTATTTAATGTATGTATTTATTTGACGTCAAATTGTCTACAGACAGAATGCATCAATACCGTTGCATTTTAGAGGTAACATTTTCTGATAGTCTCGCATAGGCTGCGTTTGATAAGGTTTGCAAGACTGACGCAGGTAGTTGTAGACCGAGGGCAGGCTTGTTGATTGTCCCTAGTCACTCGCTTGTCTCGTCCTCGAGGTCGAATCCTTGCCAAAGGTATGACGATCAAACGCCCGGTTAAACAACACGATTTCTCAGTGCACGATTTTCTACCTGGTAACTTACTGAATAATAATAGACCAAATACAACTGATTTAGTTACTAAATATGTCGAACTAAAGTCTAATTAACCTGCGCAATGCACGACAGACTGTTCAAATAAATCGCTTTTGACAAATTTGAAAATAAATGTTCACATTAAGGCACATCAATCATTAAAGCAAAAATAGCTAATTAGGTTTTACATTATTTATTTGTACAACGCAACGACAAAGAATAAACTGCCCCGCAGTTAATTACTGAAAACATTCAAATGTATTGCTTTACACTTTATTCGGTGTAAAATGAAATACTTGGTAGGTTATGTGCGGAAATTAAAAAAGTACATTTTAAAATCTGACTAAAGTATATCCGTTGATATATCACAAGAAAATGAATCACAATTAACCATTTTCAAATTTTTTTTTTCAACAACTCTTCAGAACAAGTATTGCATTTATTTGTATCCATCACTGTATATCGGACTGTCCAATTAATTTTTTACGCAACTGGTATATTTGAACTAGATATCACAACGTTTATTGTAAAGTTAAAGAAAGTAATTGCAGAGCTAAACGTGATATATAATATATAATTTAAGACGATAATAAAAAAATACGTTTATATATATCACGTTTAGCTACGCTTACACAATATTAACTACTGTCAAAGAGCTAAATGATCAGTGGACTTAAAACGTTTCCCGGTCCACCCCTCTTTTCTGGAGTACTCCAGCAGATCCCTGTCAGTTCTCTATTTGCATAATTATATGCTCTGGTCTGAAGAGAAAACTAACCCTCAAATTTTATGGGTCACTGAACTGCAACAATTAGTTTTATCACGTAGCCTGTGCTAAAGTCTAAGAAGCTTTTTTTCATCACTCTCTCTCAATCACGAGAGTAAAGTGGTTCTGTGGTCCATCGAAGATGTGGGCTAGATCTTTAAACCACGAACAATCAACGTTTATTCCAGGTCTTTGCTTTTTAAAATTGTGGTTGTTGCTTGAGTAGTTTCTGTCTTATAATAATAATAAAATAAAAAGTTTATTTAAAATGTTCAAGATATCATGTTCTACTCCTATCGACGTATAAATGACTCTGGTAAGGAATGCCTTTTTCTCATTATGCATTCATGGCTGAGTGGAACATTATGTATCGTGAGGCTGAAAAACAGTAATCAGTTAATCAAACCAGCAAATCTTTCTTACTTCCCGTCCCTCTACACATGCACACATGCACACATGCACGAGCATCACACTGAGAGACAAATTCCCCTGGAAATATTTTCCCTAGCACCCCCGGACAAGAATGGACGGCTTCAAAAAATAGATATGATATCAACTTCATGATATAGATGTTCACATAGCAGAGTCCCGATTGGCTTTGCCGTATTGGATCAATATAACATGGCGCAGCGAGAAAGAGTTAACCTAAACATACAACACTACAGGCAATACTCAGCTTGAGGTGGGTTGGCGTGTAAGAGGTAGCCTTGTTCAATGGAGCTTAATGAAAACGGGAAAAATAAGCCACATTGAAAGCAATGAACTAAAATAAAATGTCACATATTTCAATTGCATACTTAAATACATTGTTATTATTATTATTATACATACATACATTATTATTATTATTATTATTATTATTATTATTATTATTATTATTATTATTATACATATACATTGTTATTATGCATAATAACAACAACAATATAAAGAATAATAATAATAATAATAATAATAATAATAATAATAACAACAATAATAATAACACTAAGTGTATAACACTAATAACACAATGTGGTAAAATTACAATGCATTAAGATAATGAAATAATAATAATAATAATAATAATAATAATAATAATAATAATAATAATCTGTATGATCAAATACTTGGGGACAAGGCACAGACCACGCGAGTGTGAAATATGCTGTCATGACGGTGGTAGATGCTCAATTCATCGTTATATTTCTATGCATCGCATGTTGCTAGAATTCTGTAACTCTTGGGTTTTTACTGCAGAACTGTTTTCACTGTATATTTCACAAGATATGCCAAACATAAAAGGTAATGCATGGAATCTGCATAACTTTACCTACCTTCTAAGTAGGTATATATATAACTAAAACCCCGATGAAATTTAGTTTGGTGACTGTCCGGAACTGGATACTAGGAGTCATATAACACTGGTTAGTTCATTATTTTATGCAAGCCACATTTAATTTATTCCTGGCCTGTATATTTAGAATTAATATTGCTGCACTAACCCAAACCTATTAAAACCTGCTGTCTGAAACGTATTAATGCAAAACTAAAATATTAATTCATTTTGCGAAAAAATGCATGGGGTTCGGCGGGATTCTGGATCCCAAGTCATATCCAAATATCCGAGATACATGAAGCCTATAGTGCAAAATAAAGGACTCTGTAAATACCCACATGTGTTCAGGGCACATGTGACTGCTAAAGTTTGATATAGACAGCGAAGATTTTGGGTAGAATTTGCAATGAGGTCTCACAAACAGAAGTACCTTACTCATCCTCAAATTGCATGAGGAAAAGGTGCAATAATGCGCTGTCAAGACATTTAAAAAAACATCTGATGTCCTCTTCTGTTTGAAATGGCTGCGTTGTAAATCTTGCACTGCGAAGTGAAGCTCAGCAGTATAGTTAAATTACTTTAAGAACCTGGTTTACATTAAGTAGTTTAATTAGTTCGCGACTAGCAGGCTATCTTCGTGGAAACGCAGTCTCGCTGTGCGCACGTTTTGCAGTGGAACACGATGTTAATTAATTTACTTCCATATAAGATTTTTTATGAACATAATGTGATGTCATATTAATACATTAAATGAACAAAGGCAATGCAATGAATGTACAGAACGTACAGAAGACGCATTGTGTGTAAAGTATCAATTAGTTGGAGATGCAGAGCATGTCACCAGAAAACATATCACAATTATAGTGAATACTAACAAAATTGGTCAAATGCATATGTATAATCTACAAGTGGAATTATGTGAAATATGTAGGCATGAAGACTGCGTTATAGCACCCCCACCACCCACCCCACCCACCTCCCACATCGCGCGGTCTCTCTCTCTCTCTCTCTCTCTCTCTCTCTCTCTCTCTCTCTCTCTCTCTCTCTCTCTCTGAAAGTGATATAACTTATTTACTATCTTCCTTTTACAGTGCACTTACAGCATGAAGTCTGCATCTACATTCAGACATATTACAGTTTTTTTTTTTTTTTTTACTCGTTTCCAGGTAAAACGAACAGGCGCAATTGTACATCATGGATATCTGATATGTGCCTGCTCACTTCAGGTGAACGGAATTAACTAGCTCTGACTAATTTTGTGCTGCTCCTCCGACTTATGCTATTACGCGTGTTGTTATTGATTTAACTATTTCTGAGCAGGACATCTATGTCCTGCAATAAGACATACTTTAAGAAAACTGTCAAAGGCCTAAACGTGGCTGGAGCGACAATCCTGGCCTCACATTTACCTGGCCTTACTTTTTATGTAACCATTACCATTTCGAAGTGGTAAGTCCGGTTTTGTGAATCGTGTATAAAGCGATTATATAGCCGACAAGAAAGTTGTTTTCAAATATTTTCATTTATTTGATTAATTTATTATATAGTAGTAGTAGTAGTAGTAGTAGTAGTAGTAGTAGTAGTAGTAGTAGTAATAGTAATAATAATAATAATAATAATAATAATAATAATAATAATAACAATTACAACAACAACAACAACAACAATTGACGTTCTCGCGGAAATAATCAGGCCAAGGTTTCTCTGCTGTCTTAAGAAATAGGCCTGCATATTCCATTCGTCACCATTAAACATTGTATTATTGTGTCTGTCTTTAACTGCACAGTCTTCATCTAAAACATAGTATTAAAACATTATAACAGCGGATGCCAAAACACACACACATATATGAAGATATACTCCTTAATACGCTGACTGGCCTCACGATCATGCCCTGACGGCAGTACAAAATAAGGGCTTATGTTGCTGAGGAAAGTTCAGAACAGATCATCGAAATTCAAGTAGTATTTAAAAGATCCCACCTGTTAATACAAAAAAAAAAAAATCCTCGCCCAACCGAATATCCAAAATCAAATCCGAGTAGAAAGTAACCGCCTGAAGTTGTAAGAGGATGATAGAATGGTAATAATGTAGCTGTTTCCTTAATTGTACAAATACATTTGAATTGTCAAATGTCTTCTTTTACAGCAGCATCAAAATCACAGCAATGCTAATAATTATGACAATCATTATAAAAATAAGAATACTAATCATACTAATCATAATAATTATTATTCTTATTATAATCACCATCTTTATCATCATAATCAGCATCTTTAAACTGTTATCTAGGCCTACAGGTAATTATTCGTTTGGTAATACTAGGTCATTCATTTATGCAAAGTTATTATGTAAAATATACAGTCCCTGTTCAATTATGAAAGCAGCAGTTCAAATAGTCATTATACATGTAAATGTATATGCATGCGATATTTAAGAAAATAATGTCAAATAGTTTTTCTTATACTGACTCACTTTTGTAGCTTTCAAATAGCCTACTGAAAATGCCGAGGTAGACATATACATATATACAGTCCATGTAACGTTTTGTTAGTAGGCTAACTGTGAATATATATATATATATATATATATATATATATATATATATATATATATATATATATATATATGCTGTAAGTGAGAAAAAGTAAGCAATATATTGCAGAGATAATACTGTTGGAATGCATGATGGTCATGTTGATTGCACCATTTGTATCATGGAATTCAAGTACTCTTCTATTCAAAGGGCCGGACGGCCCACGTCGACTTCCAGAGGCCTGTATAAGAAGACTTAGGTCCTGCATGCGCATCGTCTGCGTTTCCCTAATTTTCTGAGCAATCAGTCACTCCGCAGTAGTACCATGGACAGCGCTTCTTCGTGACCTTGAACTTGCGATCAAATTACCCTTGTCTGTGTTATACTACGTGTGTGTGTGTGTGTGTGTGTGTGTGTGTGTGTGTGTGTGTGTGTGTGTGTGTGTGAGTCAGCGTGTCTGTGTTCGCTCGGACGCAGGTATGTGTGATTCCATCTCTTCACCCTGTTAAAAACGTTTTCCTTTGTTAATTGTGTCCTTTCATTATTGACGCAGTTTTGTTGATTTGACCAAGCACCAAGATAATGTAATATCCTACACTTTAAAACAAGTTTTGAAGTGCACCCACTCACCCTTACAGGTGTAAGACTTGTATTCTAATGCATTTAAAGAGAACAATTAACGCACAATAAGGTAATCGATAATTCACTGTCGAATAGATACACGTGGGGAGGAACCGAGCCTATTCTGATGGACTGAGGGTTTGCTGTACGCAGGGGCTGTTTGCAACAGCTCTACAGCTTTGAGACAGCCTTGCTAATTAAGGCCCCAAGAGATGAGCCTCTGGAGCCGCCGTCCAAATCAGAACGTTGCTAACCATACTGACAGCAAGGTGGGGGAAACGCCCTGTTTGCTCTCCATTTGGAAAATAAAATAAAACAAATTTGTAAGCTGCCATAGTTTCATAAGTGCATGTATTTCAAATATCAAAACCTCGAAATATTTCATTCGTTGGTTCATATAGGCTACTGTAGATATGTTAACTTATCAAGGGAAGATTCTGCTTCAGGACATGAAGGAACAAATTAAGTGTGGGAAACGAACGTTTTTAACTCGGCATCATGAATTAAAATGGCATATTTCCAAAACTTAAAGCATAGGAATAAAGTGGACAGCAACACACTAACACACTACAATATTTAATGTCTCCTCCTTTATCAGACAAATGATTCCGTGCAGAGATCATTTTAAAAAGATTAGGCAATTGTTCCACGCAATTCATTTCAGAACACTTTTTTTCAATATTCATCATTCGCCCACAACCAAACATTCCTATGCCCCTTACATTGAGTAAGCTACTTTCTCATTTCCACATAGTTGTCATTCTCAAATAAGCAGAAGATGGTATAGATATACTATGCTATGATAGGATACATTTTCTACTCAAATTAGGCTACAGGTCACTAACATGAGAAGTATTAGTAAGTATCACAAGTCGCCTCATTTAAAAAAGCTCAAACTTTCCAGTAGGCATTTATAGTTTTTAATATCCGTGATGAAAAACTGAAAAACAACATTTTGTCCTGATCTCGCTGACCTGTTTGAAACCGAAATAGCGCTTGATTACACCTGTAATGAATGCACGTGAAGCTACATTTATGCTATTCTTATTCTTGTCATTATTATTATTAGCCTATTCATGAAAATAAAAAAGAATAAAAAGAAGAAGAAGAAGAAAAGTCGGAATACAGGCTTCCAAAAATGTTTCCTTTTTATAAGCCGACTTATCTTTTATAATTGGTTTTTCATCTCATCCAACAATAATTTACGTGTGACATTTGTGGTCATATTTCCCATTCTGTTTGCCATGTTATGATATCAGGTAACATAATATGTCATAATATTTTTTTAAAACATGGTTTATTAGTAGCTTATTGCGGCACAATTTGCTTTTATTTTGCTAGTATAATTATAGAATGCATAAATCACTTCTTTGACTCAAACGAACTATAGTAAATTAAGAACTTTTTCTCCGAATATAAACTTCCATGAAATAAACTAATTATTGGTGGACATATACCACAACAATATTGAAACC
This sequence comes from Conger conger, assembly GCF_963514075.1. NCBI lineage: Eukaryota > Metazoa > Chordata > Actinopteri > Anguilliformes > Congridae > Conger > Conger conger. The sequence goes on from NC_083771.1 coordinate 31,775,351, forward strand.
GCCCATGAAAAATTGAAATGCATGATTGACTTTGTCAGGTGTGTAAGCATGAGGGAAAAGATAAAAAGTTAATTATGTCGATAGAATGACCTAGTACTGAGAGCGCCATCTAGCAAACCAAAGTAGCAACAAACGGCGCTTGGCTGTCCGCCCTGAATTCGCAAACAAAGACAGGCTGAAGGATTAACACACCGGGTTGTGTTTGCTCTCGCTACAGTATACCACATCATAATCTAGGCGCAAAAAGGGAAAGAAAACTGAACACTGGGTTTTCGCACCGAAAAACAGAAACAAGGCAAATACAAAATGGCCATCAAGCATTATGTCCATTTTTGTTAAGCAATGGAACGTTTAAACTGATCGTTTAAAATTGGACTGCGTTCTAGCAGTTGGTTGAATAAACTTGTGAAATATAAAGTGTGTGTTAAGCACATATTTGTCATATGAGTTATTCGACTTTATTATTATTATTATTATTATTATTATTATATATTATTATACAAATATGATGATGATGATGATGATCATCATTATTATTATTATTGTTATTACTATGATGATGATGATGATGATGATGATGATGATGATGATGATGATTATTATTATTATTATTAGTATTATTATTATTATTATTAGTAGTAGTAGTAGTAGTAGTAGTAGTATCAGTAGTAGTAGTAGTAGTAGTAGTAGTAGTAGTAGTAGTAGTACTATAATTTGGACATTTCCGTGGTCATGTAAATACAGAATTTAAGATATCTGCTCATGTTCGATGTATCGCTGTATTTACATTTTTCCTGACGTAACCTACTTTATCTGGTAGGAACACACAAATAATATATAAACAAATCGTACAACACGGTAAAAATGGCCAGTGTTAATAAAACTTTCATAGAGTACATATGAGTTGAATAAGAGTTGATATAGGACTGAACTTTTCACTGTGCACTGTTACACAATTTAATAAGTACAACAACAACAACAACAACAACAACAACAACAATAATAATAATAATCATAATAATCATAATCATAATAATCATAATAATAATAATCATAATAATCATAGTAATAGTGGTTATTAGCTATTTGTAATTACTTTGTTGTAATTGCTTATTATATGCACATTATATCAAGTAACATATATATTTCAAGTGTCAAGTATCTATGTCCAAAACATGAATTATGTACACGATGTGCACATTGCATATTGGAATAGTGTAAAATTATACGTTCATAATCTTTAATGCACAATAATACAAATGTAATGTTATCTATTGGCACCAAAAATTAGTTTATATTATTATTATTTACTCACTATTAGTGACATTTAGATATCTCAGACTATTATCTAATCCGATCAAGCTGGAGTAAGGGTGGAATTTAACATTAAGCAACAAGTAACCTGTGACTGATCCGGCTGCATTAATGGTATTATGGTACAATGACAGAGACAAGTCACATATTAAAACATTTGAAGAAAAGTTTTAGATATCTGTGGGAAAAATCACTTATCGATAAACAAGTGGGTGATGACAATGCCACTGCACACACACACACTCACACACACACACACACACACTCATACAGGCTGGCAGTAAATTAGCACATGCACACATACATATATAGAACTGAACCTTTGGTTCAAATGTGCATCCAGCCTTCAAATGTTCTCTTTGCTACCTGTCGCTGTGCGTATAGATGGGCAGAGAAGTCCTGGCCCATTCTAATAACTGTGTATAGGGTACTAAAAGTCATCAAGCTGTAACTTGAACAAGCTGTAACCCTAACCCTAGGGTTTTTCGCGCCATTATTTGCAAACTCCAGAGTCTGTTCTGTCTTCCAGGAGATCAGCAATTTCTGAGAAATGCAAACCACCCTGTCTGGCACCAACAATCATTCCACAGTCAAAGTCACTTAGATCACATCTCTTCCCTTTTCTGCATTTACCTGTTTCCAGATGATTGGCTGATTACATATGTTCAGTACCAAGCTTGTGTACAGGTCCACCTAATAAAGTGCTCAGTGACTGTATAATCATTGCATATGAAGTCTGACCAGGGACCTTCTACAGTACCTTTAAAGACCCCCAGGGGTCTGAGTACCTGCTGTTGAAGACCCAGGATATAGAGGATCCAATTTTTCCCAATCAGATGTTGTTCATGTAACTGACAGGTAATTGATACTGTCACAAAAGTAAAAATAATAAAATAAAATAAAACTCTAAAATGGCAATGATATTTACTGCTTTGAAAAATCACCTTGTCAAACAATGGCAATTGCCTGTGAGCATTGTGCAGCCCTTTGCAGGGGATGGAGGGGTACTGTGACAGGGGGCATCAGAAGCAGAAGAAGGAGCCCTGTGCTGACTCTCTTTTTCTATTCTCACCCATAAATGCACAGGCTTTCAAATCCGCTTCCCCCTCCCCTCCCCTCCCCTCCCATCTCTCCTGCCCCCCTCTACCCCGCTCTGAAAAGACGGTTGACCTTTTGGGGTCTCTGTCTTTCTGGCTTGACCACCATAAACCACCCTTCCCCCTCAACTTGGACACCATCAACAAGGGTCTGCTGTATTGATATCATCGGCGGATATAAGTGACAGTTAAGGAACTGAGATGGAGATAACCACGGTGACTCCAGAATTAATTTATTTGGTGCCAGAATGTTCAAATATGTATACCCAACTTCCATATACTTTAATGCATGCCCTCCAAACCAAACCAATTTCTCCCTTCCAGATTAAGATTAAGGGGCATTTTCTTCTTCTTGTCCTATGGAAGAATGGCTATTCCATTAACCACCCATGCATCTTTACTCACAATACAGCACATCTTGCCTTATCTCCTATTCACTCAAATCAATCCTCACACATCGGTATCCAGGCTCAGATTTATGGCAATATGCAGAAAATATTACACATTTACAAATTTCTATAATCATAGCAGCGGTACGTAGGTCAGAATGTGCTACAAGAATGGTGACTTCGTTCGTCATGTCCTCCGCGCATAAAGTGTTTTTCCTCGAGGAAAAGTTCCTATTGATTGCTTTCTTGTTGCTATGACCATAGTACAGTTCTCATAAATCCAAAAAGCTGTACGACAGGCAGAGAATAAACGTAGCATTTACATCAAGTCCATATGTACAAAACATTTTTTTTTTCCCAAAATGAACGAGTCAATAATAAAGAATTATAAATAAATAAATCAATAATACCCAGAGGTATTTGCGTGGTAGGATTTTTTTGTAGAGCTGGTTTTGTTTATTTTGTAACATGTTGCAAGTTGTCTAGTCACAGCTGTTTTTATTGTAACAGCTTGAATGCATAGTAGCTACGCCTAGGCAATAATGTGTTTTAATATGCTACATAAGCTATATTGGGGGAAAATGATAGGACCGTTCAGAGGACGAATTCAATGGGGATAAACACATCACAACGGCGTGCTTAGACTAATTCAAGTGAAAAGATGAATGGTAAAACCAACACTCCCTTCTTGAGCTTGAAATAAAAACTATTCTCCCTACAAAGCCGTTCAGTCATTAATTATTACGAAAAATAGCGGGCGTGCTGAGATATCACGTAAATAAAAACCAAATTAGACCATTATTAATCACAAAATTCCATTAAGCTCGCGCGTGACTGGCCTGCTATTCCATCCTTGCAAATTAGTCTATTAATAATATTTCAGCTGTCCATCTTTGTGAATCATATATATGAATTAGTACAATTAGGATAATTTCCAAGTCTCCCACTGTGTTACAATGTCACTTTAACGAGTTACGAGGCAAAAAAACAAAACACTGTAAAATAACTATTGCTCTTAGAAAGACGTTGGAAAATAGGATATGCGAATAATGCAATTCGTAACTTTATGTTCTGGAAAACATACTCTTTTTAAAAACTTGTCGACGTCATTTCATTGATGTAGGCTAGGCCTACTTATTCATTTGTAATTTATAACGATTTATTGAACTTTTGAAGAGCAAACCTTATAATGAATTGTATCAATATAATAACAATGTACGGCTTCAGGAGTAAATGTATGGGACAACGAAATTAGAGCGAAGTAGCAAACTCGGGTAGCGATTTCATTTTTGGCATCATGCAGTTATGCCTAACTTTCCAGGGGTTACCCTAGCGTAAATCCCCTACCCGATAAATCCACTATACGAACGTCCAGGCATATCAAATGATACAGCAACTCGTGGTTTTCCCTTGGTCCTCTTGCGTCACGTTTCCCCAACTTTGCTCCATAATCTCGCTCTCCTAGTTGTCTTTTTATATTTCGTCAGCATATGTAGGCTACAGACACTTATAAGAGTAGGACTATGGGCTTTGAATGACACGTGTTGATTAATTTGTTGTTAATGACAGCCCAAGTCCAACCATACACAAACCAGCACAAGAACCTCCACTCTTCGTTTTCTTTCTCTCACTGACGTACCTCCTCCCCCTACACAATCTCTCTCTCTCTCTCTCTCTCTCTCTCTCTCTCTCTCTCTCTCTCTCTCTCTCTCTACCCCCTCCTCTCTCTCTTTATCTCTCTCCCTCGCTCTGAACGAAATTATCATACAGCCAGAAAAATGGTGGAACAAAAATCTAAACAAAATCTTACTTTTGCGCGCAGACCCCATAGTAGACGTTGAAATCGTTGTCGTCACTCAAACTTAGTTCCCCAAATTTGCAGTTAATGAGAAGGAAAGCAAAGGCTTTGATGTCCTCAATGTGATTATTTTTGTCCGCACCCTACACCCAAGAGCTGCGAGTGTAGGCTACTGCAGTGCAGATTGAGACATATTGAGATCCCTTTAAAAGGATCATTTCGTGTGGGAGGTTGGACACAAAGTTTGGACTCGTGACTGGAATTCCAGAGAGACCTGCATATTTTAAAACAACAAAGCGGGGTGGCAACGGGGTTTTGGAAAGCTTGGGGGTGGTGTGTGTGTGTGTGTTTGGTGGTGGTGGGGGGGGGGGGGGGGGGGGGGGGTCTTCGAGAGAAGCAACAAACTGATAGCTGTCACTGTTTGATGCCCGCATTGTGTATTCTTACTGGAACTACCTCCATAATAATAAACAAATTAATCATGCATTTCCACATAGTCTAATAAGCGGTTAAGAAGCTAACAGAGTTTGTATTTTTTCAATAGGCAATAGGCCTATATAAAGGCCTCAAAGCAGGCTGTCCCTATCCTGTCGCTTTGCCACAACTTACTGTATTTATCGATTTTTAGTCCGACAACGACCTGTGCAGTTTTCGAGTGATTATGGTACTCTACAGCTCATATGCCCATCTATTGACTTCTAAAATTGGGCTTATCGCAACTTCGTCACGCCTGGGGTTCCATGAGAATGTGTGGAGTGACGCTTGTTGCTTCCCACGAGAAACGCATCATAATCAACGCTCTTTTTTAAAGTTCTGTTGCTTGTGCCAAGCGAAGTACATAGGCTATATCTATAAAGTACAGTGGCCTATGAACTATAGCAGACACTAAATAGTAGCTGGTACTTTTAGGAACTATGCTCCAGATCAACATAACAGCTCAAACACTCGCTTGCTCCCTATCTCCCTATCTCCTGTCCACACTCAATACTCCGTCTTTATTGGTGGAATTGCTTCATATTCACGCGTGCACGAGAAAAGATGAAAATATGTGAAAAGATCAGTCTTATTTTAACAGTTGGCAAAGAGAGATCATCTGAATAATTGTATTAAATTTAGCATGACAGCAAATATGTGCATATGTGTCTTAATATGTACAATAGAGAAGATGGCACTATAACTTTCTGATGAAACGCAGGAGGAACAGACAAAAGGATGGAGACGGAGCCGGGGGGGGGGGGGGGGTCTGGTGTTTAACTGGATATCTGTGTTAGCTGCCAGCGTAAGTCTATGGCCAAGGAATGCTAATGAGAGGGGAGCGGGAGTCCCACACACATTCTCTCTCTCTCTCTCTCTCTCTCTCTCTCTCTCTCTCTCTCTCTCTCTCTCTCTCTCTCTCTCTTTCTCTCGCTGTTTGACGATACCTAGAAGATGCAAACCCCACTGCACTTTGTGCTTAACTTTGAGGACGGCTCCCCAAAACACGCATACACACATGTTACTTATGTCTAGCATATTTAGAATAGTTTTATTTGATATTAATATATGTCTGGTCTGGATATGACACTCACATCCTCAAATTGGACGGAATTCCCGTTTTAATTTCCTTCACATCTTCTAATTTCCATTTTTTAAGTCAATGACTTCAAATGGCTTGGAAACTACATTACAATATCTTGTAAATATATTTTAGGTATTAATGCTTTCTTTAAAGGCTACATGCTATAATAATGTTAAAGTTGTAGCTATTGTTTCAATTCTACAACGTCCCTTTGAGATACGACAGGCGGACATCTTTTGAAGAATTCGGTTATTTCCTGATAACTAGTTGTGATTAATGTGGTGGGCTTTCGCACAGATTACCACATCCGTAAAATCGCACCCAGCTGCTTGTGTAAGCAAACAAATAGTCTCATCGTTTAAGCCGTCATTTGCTGTTTGATTAATAGAAACACTGCAAACCATAAATGGGTAGCTAAAACAATTCAGAGAAAAGTCTCGAATTGGAGCTCATCAGCACGTAAACTGCTGCATTGACTTTCTGCCTACAACTTCCCACCCCAGTGCTGCATACTACTGCTACAAATACTACTACTACCACTACTACTACTACTACTACTACTACTACTACTACTAATAATAATAATAATAATAATAATAATAATAATGTAATAATAATGCAATCATAATTTAATAAGAATAATAAGAATAAGAATAAGAATAAGAATAAGAATAAGAATAAGAATAATAATCATAATAATAATAATCATAATCATAATCATAATCATAATAATCATAATCATAATAATAATAATAATAAAAACCATTGATGTGCGTCGCCGATATGCAGTGAAAAAGTTAGGGGCGAATGTTAAAGGAATTTTCCATTGCAAAAACTAATGCCAATAGCTATGGGATTTAGGAAAGTGCATTTCAGGACAACTTCTCCAATTCAATGTTAAATTAATTC